>NC_056747.1:153227907-153270407 GCF_019279795.1 Protopterus annectens
AATAGTTATTCAAGCCAATAGCAGTCACAAAGCATTTTTCAGTTATGTTCGTAATCTCAAAAGCACAATGCATCAGTGCATTTAGCGGATTGTGCACAATGTTGCCTACACCGAGGCTACAGATATACCTAACCTACTGGCCGATAAATTTAGCTCTGACTTTACCCTTCTCTCCCCTCAGTCTGTCCCTCAAGATATACCAGAAGCTGACTCACCTCCAGCTATAACGCAAGACCAGGTACTGAAAGTGTTTTCAAAAGCTAAAAATACTGCACCAGTGGGTCCTGACAATATCCCCAGATGCATCTTAAATAGCATGAAGCACAATTCACCTACCCCTCAACAACACTGTTCAATCTCAGCCTCCATACAGGTTTTGTACCATACTAATAGAGAACAACTACAGTCATTATCCTACATAAGGGGAAGACCTTACACAGACCCATAAGTCTGACCAGCCTCATATGCAAAGCTTTAGAAAGACTTAAGAATTAATCAGTCAGGACATAGGGAACCTCCAAATACTGGACCCGTCTCAGTTTGGATTTGTCAAGGATATGTCATGCTTACTCAGCCTGGTGGATTTTTTTGAAAAGTTTACGAAAGCAATTGAAGTCAAAATGGTACACACTGCATACTTTAACCTGGCCAAGATTTTGATACATTTCCCCACTCAGGCATAGTAGAAAAGCTAAATAACCTGGCAATAAACCCCTACGTCACCCATTGGATTGCGAACTAGCACACAGGATGCAGATAATCAAATTAGGGGAAGTTACCTCCACAAAGAGACCAGTCACTAGTGGAGCCCCTAGGGTTCTGTGCTGGGACCTCTCCTGTTTGGCATCTACTTTTCTGAAGTTAAAGCCAATACCAAAGGGCTCTAAGTTTGTAGATGACTGCAAGTTAGGAACAGTCATTGAATTCCCTAAATGACTTAGCTGTCCTACAGAAAGGTTTTCTCAAATAAATAACTGTTAAAATTATGGTCCGAAACTAAATGCCACAAAAAGACATTGTATCCTTTTGGATGTCATCTACCACAGAGAATTACCACATTGACAGTATACCTCTAAGAGTTGACCCAGTTGTTCAGGATCTGGGACTTTCTGTGGACAGTGACCTAACTTTTGATCAACATATCTGTTGTAAGAAAGTCCCTCTGTATTGCACAACTTATAAACAAAGGGTTTGTGCCCAGATCTAGGGATGTCATTGTCTCCCTTTACTCAGCCCTCATTAGGCCAGTCATTGAATATAGTGCTCCCTTTGTCATGTATCTGACCAGACACATGCAACAACTGGAATGCCCACAGAGATACCTTACTAAAAGGATACAAGGACTAAACATGTTCTACATGGATCGACTCAGAGCCCTGTCACCGTACTCAGTATTTTATAGAATACGAAGAGGTGACCTGCATCTAGCATACAAGGCATTCTCTGACCCATTACTGATGGATTACTGCACATCAGCAAGTCAAATGGCATCAGAAATACTCGAAGGATTTAAATATCAGCAGAACACTTTGGAGGAACATGTATATTTTGCAGAGAATACAGCTGCTGTGGAACTGACTCCTCATGCACATAAAACAAACTTCATCCTTATCCATTTTCAAACGCAGTTTAAATCTGTGGATGGGAAACAGAAAATTTACCCAGGACTGCCCCCTGTACTACTAAATGCTATATCCCATGCACGGGTCTCCTCAAGTTATCTGTTGTATGATCCCATTTATTTTATTTAGGGGTAATATATAATTCTAGACCATAGGATGGGTAAGGCCAGTCTGTAACCAAATGGGATAGGTTATTTTGAACACAAAAAGGGAAAACTGGCTAGGCTTAAAATGGCCTGCAGGGGGAAGCTAGCCTAGTACTTACCTGTGAACTTATGGATATTTACTTTCAGTAGTCTTTGTAAAGTCACACATTAATCAGTTGGTAGACTTTTTGCTCTCACAATAACCGAGAACCAGCTAAACTTCACTGAAGTTATAAATGTATTTGGGAAGCTTTGTTTGTAAACTGGCATATATTTGTTGTGCTTTTAGGAGATTCTGTAACAGTGTCAGTTGTTGTTGAAGTAAATACTATATGTGTGTCTTTCAAAGATCACTCCAGGAAAGCCTAAAATTGAGGCAGAGTTTTGGAAAGGCTGTTTCTGTAAAGTTTCATCAGAAAGTTTATTTTTTGTGGGGTTCTGAGTCCCACACCCTCCCATGTACTCCCATATTCCCTCCATAAATAAAAATAACCTCTATGGTTTCTGCATATTGGTTTCTGAAAGGGATTCAGCAACTTTGGAGTATCATCAGCTTGCACAGGCTACAGCTACAGGAGAGTGGGAATTGCATGGTTGGCCTTTAAAACCTATATAAATTGCTCCTTTCATTTCAACACCCTTTTCAACCAGCCTTCCTGGTGTCAGTGATGTACTGTTGGTCATGCATCAGCCTTTTGACTGTTAGGCTTTCATATAGTTTCTTCTTGTGTTACATAAATAAGAGTCCTTTCTTTTTATTGTAAAATACATATTTTGTCCTTCCAAAGTGTGATATCTTGCATTTTGTACCACCAGTAATTTTATAAAATCCATAAGGCTGTGGGTAGTACAGTGGTACAGATGATATTGTTGCTTCACAGCTGTTGCTTCCCTACAGGTTATCATCTGTGTAGAGCATATGGTATGGTACGGTAAGGCTTATTACTGATTTTGAAGTGAAGGGACCTGATACTAGATGAAGAACAGCAGAAGAGCAAATTGTAGAAGGTTAGGAGAAAGTGGCAGCTAGGGCTTCATGTGTCTGGAGTTCAGCAAAAGGGGATGATTTAGCTCCAAGAGAGACTAAAAGGGAGGTATATGAAAAAGAGACTGATAAAGATAAGACTTGTGAGCCAGTGAGGTTAGTAAAGGGAAGGAAAGGTGGGTATACACACTGTGAAATTAGAAAATACTGGTATGTGGGTATGTGATGTCGCTGGGAAGCGGTCTGCAGTGAAATGAATAGAGCCAAGGCAAAGTTGGAGAGGGAGAGAGAGAGAACTGGCAGAAGAATAAAGATGAGGAAGTCCTTTGTTAGCTATACACCCATGCTGGATATTATCTTGGATATGAGAAGGTGTATGACAATGCACTGGAGTAAATTACCCAAGGCGAGTAAGGAATTCAAGTGGATATGCATGAATTTTAGATGGCTTATTTGCTTCTGTCTTCAAGAGACGAGGGGATGAGAGAATTCCATAACAGGAAGGAGGCCAAGAGAATGAAAAAAAAATGATAGAATTTAGCCTGGATACTAGTGAAGAAAGTGGAGCTCTTAATGACCAACCAGCACAGGGCTCTGATGGCATTCCTCCTGTGGTTCTTAAAAGGCTAGACTATTGATAGTCTCCCTTGCAGAACCGTTTAGTTGATGTCTAGGTAGTAAAAGAGCCTTGAGAAACTGAAAAAAAAAAAAAAAGACTACAGTGCTCCATTCCATAATGAGTGGGCCAAAAGAAAAGCTGAAAATTAAGTATCTGTACGGTGGACCTAAGTGGCAGTTAAGATCATGAAAAGGATAAAGATGGGAAGGGCAAATGAGCTGCATGGAGCTACGCATCTCCAGGATTATAACCAGCATGAGTGCCTAGCTAAAAGACCTTGCTATCTAGACTTTATTTGATTTGTTAATGGTGAATGTGAATCGAGAACACCTGGTCAATATTGTTGACTTGAATTTTTCCAAAGTCTTCCAATCTGTACCCCCATATCAGACTTTCAAACAATCCAAAGTATATTGGACTAGGCAGAAATGGTTACATGGGTAGAAAACAGTAAGGGCAGAGACTTCATAGGAAAGGAGGGGTAAATAAATGTCATTAAGAAATCAGTACAAGGGACTTGTGCTGTGTTGTCAGTACAGGGACTTGTATGCTGCATTCTTTGACATCACAAGATGCACAGAGAGAAGGACAGACCAGTTTGCAGGTGGTGCAACAACATGAACAGTAATGGGAAATGAGAAGCCAGCTTAAAGACAGTTGAAAAAGTTTTTCCTTGTGTAATCGCATCACTTTTACTTGAATCCTAATTATAAAAGCTTTTTACATTGAATGAGCGTGGCCCTGCAATGTTTTAACTGTTACGCTAAGGTTTTGTGATCTCAAGACCTTGTTAAATTAGTGTGCAAATGGAAAACTTCTCGTCCTAGTGGGTGTGGGAGGTTTGCTCTGCAGTTCAGTTAGGCTTGTAAGTTCAAGTCAGTTTGGTGAAACAGATTCATATTGGATTTCAGTATGACCAACATTAATGACGAGTATGATTTTATCTGAAGAAACTGTGAGCTTGTACAGATAGCTGAAGTTCATAACAGAAATTGCACCTTGCATATGAGTAAGAGCACTAGATTTCCTTTCAAAGCAGCTGGCAGGAGTAATTATAATCTTGGTAATGAATTACCAGCCCCAGATTAGTAAGGAGCAGCTGAGGCAAATGGTAAGATGGACTGTATTCGGAGGGAAATAGATACAGCAGATAAGAAGGTTATTCTCACACTTTATACTTCACTGATTAGACCATAACTAGATTACTCAATCGCTGCAGTAGGATAAAAAATAAAGATGCTAGAAAGAGTACATAGAAATGTTGTCAAGATATTCAAGTGAATGGAAGAATTTTTTTTTCTTTGCGGACAAAAAGTAATGAGGAGACTTGATTTGAGTTTCGAAATAATCAGGAAATATGAGAAGGTGATGAAATAAAAAGAAATGGCAAAAGTGGTAGGTGGGTCATGGCTTGTTATCAATAAGAAAAATTAATGTTTCATTTAAGAGAGTAATTTTTTCAGAGACCAGATGTACCATTAGAATAGACTAGATTGGGCATTTGATAGATAGAAGAAAGGAGAAGGAAACTGGATGGAATAGCTTAGCTGCCTGTGCTAGCTGCAGCAGTCTGACAGATCTTTGGTTGCCATTGTTGGCTCATACAGATGCATATGTGTATGTGTCTTGAGAGGTTAATTCAGCTCAAAACTTGACTGCTTTCTGTGGACTCTCAGATAGAATTTGTATGAACCCTAAATCAGTTTAGGGCAGTTGTACTACTACCACAGTTTCATAGGCAAGTTTAGTTGTTGACTACATCTGTTTTATAACTGAAGCCTGACAAAGTATGTGAATCATAATGTGTCATTCAGGAAAAATTATTTTTGCTTAGTAGTTGTTCACAGGTACCAAGTTCTCACATGTAGTGTGAGGTATTATGGCAGTGTAATGCTCAGACTACTTACTGACGCCTAATACAACAGCAGAGTAAATGGTGTAGCTGCAGACCGTCAATATTCAGAAAACTGAATGTGCCCACATGTCAAAGTGGGTGCAAATAGCTATTTTTCCACCATTGTTAACATAGCCATGTTCATCTCCTTTCTTGTATGCAAAAATACGTTACTCTTAAGTTTAATTTTGCTTATACTCGTAAAAGTGACAAGTGTATTACACAAACTGCTGCCAGATTGTGGAACTGCTTATCAGCTGAAAGTGAGCAGTCTGAAAGGTAGCAACTGTTCAATGACCATATTGATGTTTGGGCTTAGACCAGAAAATGTATGAGTAATTTGAGTGAGTTTCTGTTTCTTGAAGGCCTTATTAGCCTGAAAGCAGGTATGACAGAAAGTATGGGAGAAAAAAAGGGGGAGGGGTTGCATACAGCGATTGTCAGAACATAGCAAAGCTAGTAGAGTAGAGAAGATTCAAGAAAGGTGCATGGTTAACTCAACTGTGCTAATGTAGATCTTCACCTTTCAGGAAAATACCTCCCAGCTAACTGACTACCTTAGTAAAAGGTTGTTAAGGCCAACCATATGTTTGTCAGCAAGGGTACAAACAGGAAAAGGAGTACCGGTATGGAAGTGTAAGAAACATAGCAGTGTTGCCCAAACTGTAACATTGTCCTGTACACGGGCATATATTTTTTGTTTAAACAGTTTTATTCATCACATTAAGTCGTAGCATGGACTCGCATAGTTTAATAAAAATTAAAATACATCGCAGTAACACTTTATGTACATGCATTATGCATACAGTTTCCATAGCTGTGTTCTTTTACTCTTGTGCATTAGAAGATGCTCATATAATTTTCCTTTTCTACTAACCTTAGTTTTGTCATCCATTTGAGCATTATTTTTCGGTCAGTATTCCGTTTTTAATATATTTACTTAAATTCATATGTTCCCATAAATAAAGGTGGTGTTGAACTAATTTGTGAAAGCAGGTAATTTACTGCTATAGCCTTTGTTTTGAATTAATTTATTTTATGCCTTGAAAATACTTGAAACAGTCCTAAAATATCCCTCAGATCCCTAATGTCAAATGCAAGGTAATATTATCCACAAGTAAAGCTAGTTTTCTTGGCTATCACATTAGTTAAATCCCTGAATTTGCAAATCCGTTTTTGCCTGCTCCCTTTTATTCAAACGTTCTCAGGATTCCTTCCACCTTTATTTTTGCCTGTGATTCATCATATATTATTGTTAACTCCATTGTACTATCTGGGAATGCAGTGCTAGGTGACTTCCCAGCAAACCCTGCCAAACACTTTTTCTGCATTCTGACTAATCAGCCGTAATGGAATTTATTCTGATTCCTTCTGAAACATCACCATTCTGTTAATGATATCAAATGTTTGCCTCCTTATCACAAAATCATGTTGATCCACAACCGTCAACTCTGATAACATTTTTGCCATTCTTTTAGCTAATAATTATTTATTTTATTTTGCATTTGTTGACTGGGTTTGTCCGACTGAGTTGAAAAGACCCTTTTCAGCAGAGGTCCAAGGAGAAAAGCTCCAACGTATTTTACATTTTTTTTTTTTTTTTTTTTTTTTTACATAGGGATTAATAGCAATTACATAGCAATGTTATAGGATTTTTACAAGGCAATTTGTAATGATACATTGTTATACTGTGTCATTAGTCAGGAGTATAGCAAAGACTTTTACAGTATATATAATATATATATATATATATATATATATATATATATATTACACACACACACACAAAGGAGCAATAGTAGTTTTTAGGGTAGGTGGTTACACAAAACCCTGTTTTGTGATAGAGGAAGGACAATTACTATTTAATGCTTCTCTGAGGCAATTATCTTTATAGTTTGGAGAAGAGAGTAGAGAGGGTAGTTAGATAAAGATTGGAGGGAGCTAGGTAGAAGCGTGAGTTCTGGACAGGTGGTAGCGAAAGGTATGGGAAGTAGGGAGTGTTTAGGGAGGGAGATTGCATCGGCAAGACCAGTGACTTGTGAAGTACTCTAGTGATTTAATATAAACATCAACACTTTGTAATCATAATTTAGAATGAAAGCTGGTGTATATACAGCAATATAAGGCACGGTCTGGGATTGTTGTCCTCCTCTGGTAACGCTACCACTGCTGTCCATCTCCCATGATGTAGGTATCCCCCTTATCAAAGTGTCATTAAATAGTGCTTTCCAAATGTTTAACAGCCTCCTTTCTCCTTCTTTTCAAATATCTGTGGCGCAATGCAGTCTATTTCTGGAGATTTCCTTTTGCTTGAGTGTACATCCTATTTGTTTTGACTTTATCAGTTGTGACTGTTAATTGTTGAGATTCCATGATACCAAGCTTTGGAATGTCTTTTTTTCCCAAAAATCCTTCCAAATGTGTGTCTTTCTGATTGATTTTCCCCTTCCTGCACTCTGTATAGTTTTTCATAAATTGCTGAAATATCTGCATTACCTATTCAGGATTCCTAGTTAACTTTCTTGCCATAAGGTTCCTTTGTTCTGCCATGACTCTCTACACTTTCTGTTGCTTAATTCTTTGCTCTAAACATTTCTGTGCTCTGGAATTGTTTCCTCCCCTCCATGTTTAATTTTGTCTGGCCAGTCATCCCAGTGCGCCCCCCCCCATCCATCACTGGGTCTGTCTGTTCTTCCTCGTGTTCTCCTTCAGACTTCTCTCTCAGTAAGCTGGGGTGTCCTGGGGAACAGTGCCAATAACTTCTTCTGCCTTCTGGGAGAAAGAAAGTGATCTACCCTTATTTTCTCCTCCCTTGTACTTTTTAGTGCATTTGAGGGTACTGCCCATGGAGGACCACTCCTGGCCTCAGGAAGCATTTGCAATGAACAGTCCCCCACACACACACACACACAGTGGGCATGCCCATCCTTCCCTGCCAGTACCTCAGACACCTGAGACACTAATCGAACCCCAGTTGCCTGGGCCGTAGTTAAGGCTTTACCCTCTATGCCATGAAGCTGACCTGTCCAGTGGGATTCTCTTTATTGTTGTTATTATTATTATTATTATTATTAAAGAAACATTTTTTATTAAATTGTCACTTATGCTCTAGGCAATCATACATTTATATAAATGAAAACAAACCATATTGGCATAATTTTAGTTGCAAACGTTATACATCACTTATAATCTATCCAGTCACTGTCAGTCAGACATTACATAGCTCATTCAAATCCTGCCTTCTTTTAAACCTCATTCCTTGTCTGTATGTATTATTCCCACATTTTCCATTTTTGTTTGTGTAGTTTGCTCCTACCCTTTTCTAAAGATCCCATTTCCAGTTGTTTTATCTCTGTTACTATATTCACTACTTCTAGTACAGTTGGTATAGACTTTGATTTCCATTTCCTAGTAACTTTTTTTTTGCAGCCACAATAATTAGACTCAGCAAGGCCTTACTATGTCTAGGCAGTTATGATTCTGTGTCATAGCTCAAAAAAATAATTTTCTTAGTTACACCAGTTTGCTCACTCAGTATCTCTGACAGAATAGTCTTCGGGGAATCTTTAAAGTCTGCCAACACATTACACTCTCAGAAAATGTGTTCCCATTTACCTCTTTCTTCTTTTCACACCACCACCATTTGCCGTCTACCTGAGAAAAAATTATTTTGAGTCTAATTGGGGTATAAAAATACCTATGTAAACACTTCCAAGCAAACATCCTAAATCTTCTAGATTTTGTTGCGTATTTGGGAGACATGCATGTATCCCTTCATTGTTTCTATGTGAATTGCTTATCCAGTCTCTCTTCCCAATCCTCTCTAACCTATTCTGATTGATTCTTATAGTTCTCATGTAATATTTTATATGCTGTACTAATTATTCCTCTTTTAACAGCAGCTTCTGGTCTAGATTCTACTATAAAATCTACCAGTGCTGGTCTTTTGCTTAGGATCCCCCTATTTTTTTTTTCTGTTTGCCTATAGTCTGATATCTATCCTTGATAGTGAAGGCAATCTGTAACCTGCCGTCCAAATAAATTCTTCTTCTTCCCATTCTATTACCTTTCCCTCTGTAATTATTTGCTCCCAATACCTTGGTTCTTTTGCAAGTTTTCTCCAATAAAATCCAACCCCCCCCTCTTGCCTATTGTTTGTATCCCTAATTGCAGTCATCCCTATTGGCAGAATCTCTTTTCTCCATTCCCGTGTTTATTTAGTTCTTCAAATACTTTCTGCTACTTTCTGAATATAATGTTCTGTATGATTATTGTTCTCCTTAAGGATCTGCATCCAAAATCCCAGTCTCTCCTTGTTTCTTGAGCATATCCCATTTCATCATCATCCCTTTACACTTTGAATTGTAGGTTTCTACTTCTGCTGTGTATATAAGGCTTAACTTTGTGGATCTGAAATACCCCTTCAAGTTGTGTAATCCCAAACTGCCTTTTTCTGTTGGAAGAATCGTATTATCCCTCTTCACTCTTGCCATCTTCTCCTCCCAGATAAAATCCTTCAGTTCTTTGCTAATTGCTATCCACAACTTCTCCTCTGGTTGATAAAAATATCCCTAGCCTGTCTATAAAACCGAGGGATTAAAACATTTTAACTGTTTGTACCTGGCTATCCCTATCCGTGTAACAGAACTTCCAATTTCTCAGTTTTTGTATTCTTTTGTTTAGTCTCATCCCACATATCCGTAGTTGCCACACCATAATCCCTTTTAATTCATACTCCTGAGTACTTTATTTTGTTATGTCACCATAAATATGGATATTGCTGAGCCATTCTGTGTGTAGGTACATAATTTACAGCTATTGCCTTTGTTTTAGTTTCAATAACTTTGTATCCCAAAAAGATTTGAAGCTGCTTCAAAATGTTCCACAACACTGAAATGTCCTTTTCTGGTTTTATCAGGTATAAAGTAATATCATCTGCAAATAGT
This sequence comes from Protopterus annectens, assembly GCF_019279795.1. Lineage (NCBI taxonomy): Eukaryota > Metazoa > Chordata > Ceratodontiformes > Protopteridae > Protopterus > Protopterus annectens. The sequence goes on from NC_056747.1 coordinate 153,238,120, forward strand.
GTCAGCTTCTCTTGACTACCATATCAAGTATATCTTTGAATTTCTGAGTCCCTTATTTTCTTTTCCATTGGTTCTGTCTAATCCATATAATGATATAAGAAAGATACCCCTTGCTGGTTCCTCTGCTCATCAAACAGAAATTATCAGGGTGGAACCCACCCATTTTAATTTTCACAATTGATCCTTCATATATCCTCCTAATCAACTTTGTAATTTTATCAGGGAATACACATGCTTCCATTGCCCTGCTCATAAACTCCCAGATTACTCTAGTTAAATATGGTTTAAGATTAAAATGGCCCTGTATGAAGGTTGATCTGATGGGTCATTACCCTCTTCTCCTCCTCTTGAAATACTGTTAAACAAAACCTTCCATTTCTTTATCAGTTTTTTCCCCTCTTAGCTTCCAAACTTCCACAGGAATACCATCTATTCCTGGGGACTTTCCTGTGGATTGATTATACATTGTCATTTTATCTCATCTCCTCCTATCCTAAGTAATTAGTGTTGGTAATTGAGCCTCATCTACCTGTAACCTTGGCATATTTATTTCTTCCATAAACATTTCCATTTTTACCTTTTCTTGATTTCCATATTTCTTTGCTTTAATACAGACTTTCACAATATTTCCTAAATATTTCTAGTACCTCTACAGAATCTCTTATCTTTCTTTATATATGCTTCCTAAACTTGGTGACAACCCTTTCTACTCTCTATTGCCTTAATTGTGCTAAAAGTTTGACTTTGTGCTGAAAGCCAGACTTTGCTTCTTTTTTTTTTTTTTTTTTTGTTCAATGCCTACATTTCTTAAATCTGAACAAGGAGAAAGAAAGAAGGGAAAAAACACTGCACTCAAAAATAACTGAGAAAAATTTATAGCATGCCAATTATATCATGCAGTATAAAAACACTACTAAGAACAAAATGTTTTTACTTACAGTTAATGTTTTCCTTCCTTTCCCCTCAAATGTTCTTCCAAACATTAATGGCATGAAGTGGGGCATACGCTTTAGAGTCCCCTACAAGTTTAACTAAGTCCAAAAAGTCCAGTATTTTCAGATTTTCTTCTTCTGTCATGTTTCATGAATATAATTAATGCTTTGTAATGCCACAGTTATTTGTCAGTTTGTGAGTTGCTATTTTTATTCATGTTGATCTCCCTCTCCCAAATCCAGTCTGTGCTTCATTTCTAACAAATACTGTTGCTTCTTCTAGCCAACTCTTGTGCTTTTTTCTGTCTTTCAAGTATTTTCAGCTGAAACATTGGAAAAAGTTTCACTGGCACAGTCTCTCTGTTCTTTATTACCAGAACAAGCAGCAGAATCTCCTGTTTCATAACTCAGTTTTGTTGGACAGACTTTTATATTGCCTCTTTAACATGCACTGGATCAAAAATGATTTTGTCCCTCTAGGAAAGAATATTCTGAAAATAGTTGGGTTACATCACCTTGTATCTCACTCCTGCTTCTTGATATTCCCTGATTAGTGGAATTAAATTACTCTTCTTCTGCCTGGTATACAGTGAGCGGTCATTTTCCACAAACACTGTACTGTCTCCCACTTTTAGTACTTTCTTCTCCTGCCACAGTTTTCTTAGAATTAACTCCTGGTGATAGGATTGCACCTCTACTAATAAAGGTCAATGTTGCTTTCTTATGGCCAGGTTTGGAGCATACACATGATGTGCCTTTTCAATTAACTCCTACTGTGGAATACCAGTCCAGTTGCTCATTTGTGCTTTCATAAAATTGTCTGTTCCTTTCAGCTTCTCTGTTATAGCAGAAAGTCTCAGGTTTTCCCTACATGGTCTGTCCTCTAATTCTGTTTTTTTTTTTTGAAACATCTCTTCTTGAGCAGGCTCATCTTCAGCCAGCCTTTTCTTCATTTCGACCTGTGATTTTTGCAGTTGTATCACCTCATCTGAATATCTTTTTAAAGCTTCCTCCGTTTTCCATCCTTTTGTTATTTGAGTTAATATACTCCTTCAGTGTTTGTTTTAGTAAGCTCTGAGTACATTTGACTTATTTTTTCCTCTGGGTTAATAGAGGTAATGTCTTGCACCAAAGTTTGACTTTGCACTGCTTTTTGCTGTACAGCTGCAGAATTCTTTCCAGTTGGTAATTTTTCATCACCTTTTGTGACTGATTTTCTTTCATGTTCTTTAAAGTTCTTTTTTGCTGGCACCCAAGCAGTGCACTTACTAGCTAGTTACTGAAATTTACCCAAAAATACAAGTTTACTCGCTCTGTCTTCTGAGTTTCTGTTTTCACACTGGGAGAGCTGAAATTAACCTGCTACTCATTGTACAGCCGTCTTGGAAGTCCTTTGTCCTCTGGAATTATCAAAACGTAACAGTTTAACCACAGTTTTTTTGAAGTCATGCATATTGTTGAAATGCTCAATTACTCTGCTGTTAGCAGTCCCTGTTCCTGATCACTAAGTCTTTATCTTCTTTACATTATTTTATATTTTGCCAGTATTTCTTAATTTTTATGCTACGTTCTCCATTATCTCTTTCTGGTTAATTCCAGTGTACTATGAAAAATCACTCTCTTCATTTTAAGTCCTCTGGAACAATTTGCATATGTCCAAATAACTCTCACATTTTACTTATTACTCATTCTGTAAATTCCGTTCTTTTTAGTAAATACATATGAAAACCCCAGTCCCTTTCTTTTATTTTAATTCCTTGTATCTTTATCTTGGTTCTTAAAGGTCTGTAGTTTAATATAGTTGTTGGATGTCTATCAGTACTTTCAACCAAATATGTACATGCCCCTCTGATGTGTAGTTTCTGCCCAGCTATTTTATCTAGGAGAATAATATGTAAATTCCTTCTGAACTGCTACTGTCTGTACTGGCACATATTTTGGAGAGTGCACCATAAACCTGTATGGAAAACATGAATGTCAGAGTCCTCCTCCTCATGTCTTTTGTAAATGAGCAGGAAAATTGACATTTGCATTTGAATAGTTTTTATTTTATGAAAAATGAACATATTACCTTTTTTCTTTTCTCACAAGTATAAAACAATGCAATTTTAGCCATTTTTTGAGGGGCGATGTGATGTGATTGGATTCAATATTAGGCTATGCTGATAATCCCTTAGGGTAGAATGGCAGTCATCTGAGCACTTGCACCCACTTTTCCAAGAGTAGTCCTCAAAGTTTTATTAAGAACACTCAAAGGGGAGCTAACATGTGGCCTTTTATATGTATGTGACAAGTGGAGATTTTTACATGCATTTTACTGTCAGTCTGGCATGTTGCATTATAATCTTATTTCAGTTCCTGGGGTTTGTGTATGACTTCTTATCTGGATGAATAATGCAGCACATGATCAGACTATGGCTTTTTATTGAATGTTTATTATATCAGAAGTCAAAGTCACATTTCAGCAGATAAAAACAGTGTTCTTTCTTAGTGCATACAAGCTTTGACTGAAACCATGTGTTATGAGGAAACAGTAGACTGCAGTTAAACTGAGGTATTGGCTTCATTCAGATACATCATGACAGAATGGTACTCTTTGGTGCATTTTGTATTTGCAGGATCATATTATAAGAATAGAATTCTCAGTGGGGAGACTCATATTTTTATGCATATATTCCACATTAAAATGTTTACTGGTATTTTACTGTAGCACTGTGACATGTTGCCTAATATTTGGTTCCCATTAGGTTAAGTGTAGACCTTGTACGTAGGATGAAGAATGTATCAATTTTCTAGGATATGCCTTTTCTCAGCTCTAAAATATGTCAGAAGAGAAAGCTGTGTATTTGTCTCCTGGGTAGAGATGTTTTCTGTTAGCAGATTTATATTCACCCTCACCTCCTCCCCAGAAGTATAGATTATTGCATAGTAGTGCACAAAACGTAGAGACAAAGTTGGGTCCTTACAATTTGTAATTGTAAACACGAAGTACATAACATTTATGATATTTTATGGTATATCCCCTTAAATATGTAATCCAATTACATAACTATGCTGTTGTATTGCTAAATACCACCAGTAGCTCTACACTGTTGTTTGGTTCACAAAAGTCATTTAAGTTTCAGTTTACTCAGGGTTTCACTCTGTATACATCAAGTACTACATGTACCATTTTTTGAAAACAGAAAAAGTTATATTTTTGTTGTTTTGAATGTTATTGGAAAACACGCTTGTTTATTCTCACTGGCATGCACCTATTTGACTTTGTGTAGTTTGTTTGTCCTAAAAGGTATTAGCTCATGTAGTATGATGTTTAAGGCTAATAATTCAAGTGTCTCCATGAAGTGTAGAGGTACTGATTGCAGATGGGGTCAAATTTAAACCAAAATGGTTAGTGAAATTCACTGGCTATGGCAAAAACAATCTATACAATTTTTAGGTTAAGAACAACAAATGTGATAGCTATCGGAGCATACATGCATAAGGCTGTTGACTTCAGACTTAAAAAGAACGTGTTTATCTATGAAAATTGGTATTCTTATTCTTTTTAAACATTGTAGCACAAAGATGGCATAAATATTATTTTCATTGAAGTTTAAGATGCAGCTGTCTGTTTGCCTTTAAGGCTAAGAGCTCAGTCTAAGGGAGCTTAATAGTTGTTATCCCAGTATAATTCTTAGAAAATGTTAGGAGAATTTGTCATGCCATTGTGTATATACCAGCCTTTCTCTACATGAAGCAAAAGTAAGCAGTGGTATGAATACAGACAACTTGCAAATGTAAGTAATAAAGGTGTTAAACCCAACTCCCACCTGCTTGAGTTGGGCTAGCTTAGGTAAATGTTAAGTCATGGCAGTTAATGACTAGTGTAGGGCGAGTGTATTTAAAGTTATATGTAAACAAATTATAAAAAAAAAAATGTGAAAATCATATTTAATTATATATCACTTCTCGTAAGTATCACAAAAGAAAATCTAAATGTAAAGTCTGTATATTGGGGAAATTCATAAAGGTTACCACGGGGTGTACACAATGTCCATATCTCAGTGTAACCTTTATAAATTCATAGACAGCCCTGCCACAGTGCTTTTTTGGTTTCAGTCCATTCAGAAAGGTTACCTGATGTGTACATGGTGTGTACACCTTGTGATATCCTTTCATAATTCCCCCTATAATTTATTTTATTTATTTTTCATCTGAAATACTAGAAGCCATCTCCTGTACCAGAACCAAAATCTGAATTGCTTTTTACTGAACAGCTGCAGGGCTCTTTCCCTCCACATTTTTTTCTTCTTCTTCTTTAATTGATTTTCTCATACTTTCTCCAAATTTCTTCTTTGGTGATAGCCAGCCAGTGTATTGACTAACCAGTAAATTAATAATTAATTTTACCCATATTGTTCACTATTACTGCCTTTTTTACACAATTTTTATTTTTCATACTTGGGGTGCAAAACAACCTGCTTTTCAGAATGCAGTCATCTGGAAAGTTGTTTGTTGTACTCTTACTCCATCTTCAAAAACCTTTTATATCAGTCATATCATAATTTTTCCTATTCTTTCATCCTATCCCATTGCTAAAAAAAAAACAAAAAAAAAAACAAAAAAAAACTTTAGATGTCTTGCCTTCCCCTTCCATACATTCCACAAACAACACTAAACATGGTCTTATTGCCATCTCTCCTCTAAAACGTTTTCACAGTTTCTGCAGCAAATCATTATTTAGTTCATTAGAATACATTCTTGTTGCTAGTCATATTCTGAAAAGTCTCTCAACATGCTCTAGGTTTTCTGTATTTTGTCACTTCATTATCAGATGTTTTCTTTCCTCTGTACTTTTATTTCATGTCAGTTTTTACTTGTGTTCTCTTCTGAAACAGTCACCATGTAACCCCATGCTTAAACTTTTTGTATCTTCAGTTTATTGACTTTATTTCATTGTTTAACAAATCTCAAATGGCAAATATGTAAAACTGTTCCTTTGTCCCATTATGACAAATTCTCCTTTTACCTGTCAAGTTTGTGTCTTTTTTTCAAATCTGAATCGTAACAATCTTAAATTCAACTTCCTTTATCAAACACATGCTTTTTCTTTTCACTCATAGCTTAGCATAATCCATATTTTAGTGCTGTCATGGTAATCAGCATGTTAAGTGTTTTGCCTCATTAGTAAACATAGTATGAATTCATTGAGGCATCAAAACACTGGTTGTACTATAATCATCCTCCTCATCCCGTTTATATAAAACCCCTCTTTTAATGTGGTTCACTTTGCTTCCTCACGTTACAGAAAAAATAACCCTTCAGAACACTTTACTACTCTATAAGATTGGCGTTATCAGATGAACTTTTTTTTAATAAAACATGTTATATACTTTACAGAGTTTTTCTATAATTTTGGAGAATTTTCGTGGTGACTGGGCCAAAAGGCCACAGACTTTTGGAATTCATTCTCAATCAGCAGAGGTAAAAACATTTCTTTATCCCTTCGGTGCATCACCCAGCTAAATATTTCTTCATCCAGTAAGAAAAAGAATTCTGTGGTTATTTAAGATCTCAGATGTTCATGGGATTGTCCTTTCATTTACTGTCAAGATTTTCTTTCCGTAAGTGGAAGATGAGGCTTAAGAGATAATTTAAGATGGGAAGAGATGGGAGGAAAATGGTGAGGCATAATCAGTCAGGGAAGTCTGCAGAAACAGATGGTATTTGTGTAGAAGTCTGGAAATCAGGAGTGAAGAAAGTGATAAAGATTTGGAAGAATTTGTTTAATAGTAATTTAAAAGGAGGGGAAGCACCATCATCTTGGAAGAAGGCTGTGGTGGTTGTATTGCCCCAAATGGTTAAAGACCTGTTGGACTCCTTTTCATGTAGACCCATTTCAGTTTTACACAAAGGTATTGTCAAAATTGATATATATGGACACTGTGATTTTGTGCAGGGGGGGTGGGGGGCAATCATTTGTCGACATTAACATGACAGTGATGATCCAGAGGGAAGCAGAATCTAATAAAGTACCTCTGTTGGGTGGGTCTTCACGTGGGATTTTATGAGTAGGGCAATGGAAGCATTTGCATTCCTGATACAACAATAAAGCTAATTAGGAGGTTATATGAGGGATTGGAGGAAAAAAACAAAGTGGGACGATTCCTCACTGAAGTTGTGTCTGAACAGAGGAACAAGGCAGGGGTGTCATCTTTCCTCTTTGTGTTATATTTAGAACCATTGGCAAATAAAATAAGGGATTCAGCAATTCAAGGATATAATTGGTATGTGGTATTCAAGAAAAGTTGGCTTTATTTGCAAATGATGATATTTCGTACTTGCTAGAAGAAGAAAAGGACATCTCAGTGTTGTGAAACTTTCTGAAAACTTTCCGAGTTTTTTCAGGATATTAATTTAATAAAAATAAAACAAAAGCTATAGCTGTAAACTATGTACTCACACATGAATTGGCTCAGCAATACCTATATTTATGAGGACATGATAAAATGAAGTATTTAGGAGTTATGGGTTACAGTGGATTCTGTTGTGGCAGCTAAGGATATATGGAAAGAGACTAAAAAGTTAATACAAAAACTGAGACACTAGAAGCTGTTGCCTGTGGGTATGGGTAGCGAGATACAACAAATAAAAATGTTTTAGTCCCTTTAGTTTTATACACAGGTCGGGCATATTTTATCAACCAGAGGCAAAGTTGTGGATAGTAATTAATAAAGAGTTGAAGGGTTTTTTTGGGAGGGGAAGAGGGAAAGAGTCAAGTGATATAAACCGATCCTTCCAGTAGAACAAGGAAGTTTAGGATTACCTGATTTGAAGGGATATTTCTGAGCTACACAGTTAAGGCTATTCTACATAAAACAATCAGAAGGCTGCATTTCAAAATGGAAAGGGATGATGATGAGGATGACGAAGTGAGGGTAATTCAAGAAATGAGGAAAGAGTGGGATTTTCTGCACATTTCCTTATGGAGTTTAATAGCTATACAGAATATTTTATTCACAAAGTAGCAGAAAGTATATTAAGAGCTGAGCCAGCAGAAGAATGGAGAAAGGCAATTCTGCTGATAGGGATGACTGCAATTAGGAGTACAGAGATTAGGCAAGAGGACTAGAATTTAGAAGAGGAAGCTTGTAAAGGAACCAAGGTATTGGGAAGAAAAAATTGGAGCGGGAAAGGTAATAGAATGGGAAGCGCCCAAGAACACATTTGGACTGCAGGCTAGAAATTGCCTTCCCTATCAGAGATTGATATCTGAGTATAAACAAAGAGAAGGAGATAGGGGAATCATAAATGAAAGATTTGCACTAGTTAAGTTTTGAGTTAAATCTAGAACAGAAGCAGCTGTTAAAAAGGGATAGTTAGTAGGAAATATAAAATATTGCACAATAACTATAGGACTCAATCAGAGGAGCTCAGAAAAGATTGAGAAGAGAGATTAGGTATGCAGTTCACAAATAAACCATGAAAGGACACATGTATGGCTCCAAAACTTGCAGCACAATTTAGAAGATTTAGGATTTTTGCCTGGAATTGTTTGCATAGGTACTTTAGTACCCCAAGCTGACTCAGATGACAAATGTCAGAAGTGTAATGGGGAAGAAAGAGGTACCTGGGACCATATAATCTCTGAGTGTAATGATTTGACAGACTTCAAAAATTCCTTACATTGTAGTTTGTCAGGAATACTTGGCAAGCAAATGAGTACAGCTACGGAAGTTATTTTTTGAACAAGGATACAGGATCTGAATTGCCTAGACATAGTAAGGCCTTGTTAAATTTAATTCTGGTGCCTGACAAAAAGTACTAGAAAATGGAACTCAAAGGCTAAGCCAAACCATTCCTGAAGTACTGAATATTGTAATAGAGATAAAATAACAGGAAGGGGGACCTTTAGAAATAGGTAGGAGTAAATTACATAAAAAATGGGAATTGTAGTAACAATACATGCAAAAGTGTTTTGGAGAAGGAATGAGGTTTGAGAGAAGGCAGGAATTGACCAATTTTTATGTAATGTTGGCTTGATTGGACTGTATAGAACAGTATCTGTGGTGTATAAATGTTGGTAAGTTTGAACTTGTTAATATGGTTTGATTACTTTATGTAAATTTTCATTTGAATATGTCACAAGTGATAATCCAATAAAGTCACTTAAAAAATAATAGAACAATGATCATCAATAGGGAAGTAGAATATAAGACAATATAACTGTTGGTGGAGTGTCTTGATGTAGAGAAAGCATTCAACAGACTAAGCTGGGATTTTACGAGTGGGACAAGGAACCATTTTTATTCCCTGATAAAATAATAAGGGTAATTAAGAGGATATATGAAGGATTTGAGGCAGGAATTGAAGTGGGAAGGTTCCCCTCTGATAAATTGTGTTTGAACAGAGGAACAAGGGTAGGGGTGACCTCTTTCCCCTTCATTGTTTGCCTTGTGTTTAGAGCCATTGGCAAAAAATAAGGGACTCAGAAGTTCAAGAATGTAGTTGGTATGGTAATCAAGAAAATCGGATTTATTCACAGATGGTATTATTTTGTACTTGATAAATCCAGAAAATGACATTTTACTGTTGTAGAACATTTTGAAACAGTTTCAGATCTTTTCAGCTTACAAAGTTAATGAAGATAAATCAAAGGTTATAGCTGTAAATTATATATGCACATACAAATTGGTTCAACAATACCCATGTTTATAGGGATGTGATAAGATGATATATTTAATAGTATGGATTAAAAAGACTTCTGTTATGGCAGCTAAAGATATGTAGGAAGAAACTAAACAAAAGATAATATACAGGGAAAACTAGAGTGAAGGATCTGCTCTGGTAGAGGAATAATGAGGAATAACTGAAAACAAATCTGTTACATCAGTTGTCACAAAAATAGCGTTTTATTCCTGTTTAATGTTCCCAAGAAATGCCCAGGAATCTTTTATCATGTAAGGGAATTTTCATAAAAACTTTTCAATTTTCTATCTATGTATGTGGTTAGAAGATGTGTTTTTGACCCTGAAGCTGCCACTCTAGGTCTTAGTGGGGTTGTATACACTTGTGTACCTTAGGGATACCACATACTACTGGTATAATCGACTCATATACTCTGAAAAAAGGTCTGAAATGCTTGAGTAATAGTACACTGCATTAGCATATCATAAAGTAGATGATCAGTTCTCCCAACATTTATCTCCAATCTCTGACTTTATTGTATTAGTTAGACCATTTCCATTCTAAGGTAGTATATATATATATATATATATATATATATATATATATATATATATATATACACACCCATACTTCTAGGCTATATTACTGTAATTCCTGTGTTAATATTTGGTCCCTTTCTAAAAAAAATCGGTTCCAGGTTTTCCATCTCCTTTCTAAGGAGGTAGTCTGCATTGTGTTGTTGATTCAGAATTTTGTGTTGGTTATTCTTTGAACCTTTAAACAAGTGAGATAAACTAAATGCCAAATCTGTATTAACCCCCTTCTCACCTTTCAAAACAACCCTTAACTTTATACACATGTAAGTACTTATACTTTTCATCGTTCGAGCTAACACTTAGTTGAAACAGAACAGAAATCATTGTTAGTCAATTATTCCATCCCTAACCAGGAAATACAGTGCCTCAGACATAAGTACACTCCCTTCTGCTGGTAATAAGTAATGTCTTTCGGCGTTTCCCGGTTAGGGTTAGCCATATTGGATCACAGGTCCACTTATTATTGGCAGTGGATTTTTACGGTGTCGAGTTGCCAGTCCGGCGCCCAACCTTCAAAGAAGGTACACCCAATCACGCACACACCTACCTGCATGTCTTTAAAGTTCACTCGACCACGGGGAGGATATGCAGACTCGGCACAGAAGGCAATCCAGCCGAGAATCGAACCAAAGAGCCACTTGCTGTGAGGCGACAATGCTAACCTCTGCACCACCATGGCCTAAAAGTCTTTCGGCTTTTCCCAGTTGGGGGTCACCACAACAGATCACTGGTCCACTAATGATTGGCAGTGGATTTTTATGATGTTGAGTTGCCAGCCTGGCGCCCAACCTTAAAAGAAGGCACACGCACACACCTACCTGCATGTCTTTAAAGTTCATTTGACCACAGGGAGGACATGCAGACTCCACACAGAAGATGCTCCAGCCGAGAATCAAACTGAAGAGTCTCTTGCTACTTAACCTTATTAATGTACCTATACATAGTGCAGACTGTTGTTCTTTCATTCCCACCTCATCTCTGTTTTACTGTCCAGGCTTAATAAAAAATTATTTCCTAAAATTTTAGTTTGGGATGCTTAGACTGTGGTGGTGGTGCTGTGGTAGCGTTGTCGCCTCACAGTAAGATGTTGTCCTGTTCGATTCTCAGCTAGAGCGTCTTCTGTGTGTAGACGTGTGAATGGGCGTACCTTCGTTGGAAGGTTGTGCGTCAGGGCTGGCAACTCGACACGTAAAAATCTGCTGCCAATCATTAGCGGACTGGAGTTCCGCTGTGGCGACCCCTAACCGGAAAATGCCGAAAGACACAATAACAACAACAATATTCACTCTCCATTTGTTTCTCGATTCACATTGCATATCACTTTTGCTTGTCATATACTTTAAATTTGCTTAAGTGATAAGTTTTTTGCTCTTCTGCCTCTTTTCTCCTGTCCTTGATTGATTCCATCTTTCATCTGCATTGGAGTACTTCCTATATCTATATTGACCATATATAGCAGTCTTAAGATGATTCCTGCCTCTCATGGTTCTACACCAGTAATGTAGTACTTCTGCATATTCAGATTTGAGCATGCAGTCGGGGGAAAAATAGAGCTATAAGTTACTATTCTTCTTTTCTTGGGACCCATGTGATGTTCACTTTGCTTTTTATGCCTCAACTTATTAAACTCCTCCCCTGAATGTTTCTCTTCCTGTCTGACTTAAAAATGCCTCCCTCTTTCATAATTCCCCAAGTCAACAGGATAATGAATATATATAATAGTTCTGCCCCAATGAAATCAAGTAAAAGTAACAATGCAAATAGCCTAACATTTTTTAAAGCTTTTGTTGAATAAATATTAGTAACATGCCCCAAATAAAGATGAAATTCAGCTATAAGAACAGAATTATTAAAATTGTTTAAATTATGTATTTGTTTGCTGTCCCACCTCCTTTCCCCTTCCTCTTGATATCTGTACTGCAGTGCTTCCTATGTCTGTCTGTAGCTGCCAATTACGAACTCCTGGTTCTAGCCCCCCAACTACCTTCTCAGATTCGGGTATGTAGTCAGGGGTAGAGCAAACTAACCATTACTACTGTTATCTTATTGGAACCTCAGCTAATCACCATTTGTCTTTTATGCCTCCTTAAGTTTAAAGCCCCACCCAGTTGTTTCCCTTCCAGGCTGTCTCAGACAGTATCTCCAGAGTGTTACATACTTCTCCCAAGTAAACAAGATAACGAATACCTTAAAAAGGAGAGTCCAGTTATCAACTTGCAATTTCTTTTGTAATCTAGAATATATCCAGTTAATTAGTTGCCCAATCCCCCCTGTAATAGCATACTGAGTTAATTGCACTGCCTAGTTTAGTTTGAGTAAAGGTAATTCACAGAAAAGTCTTATGTTAAGTATATGCCAATGAAATATCCCATGTAAAGGTGAAAACAAACTGGAGGAAGAGAGTTTTAAAGTAAGAAATTGTTGACACTATCCTTTCACATGTATTCACTAATTCTTATGGACTGCATTGCATTTTGATGCCTCATAAGTGGTCCCTCATTTCATTAGTAATGCAGATGACTTTTTGCTACTGGGGCCAGCCTTGCTGCGCCCTCTTTGCTTCCTTAACTAGTTCCCAAGTATAGCGGCTATTTTGCCCAACTTCCTCCATCCAGGGACAACTCTGGTCCATCTTTGGCCTCCTATAGTCATTTAAGAAGTCCCTGTTCTTCCTGTCATGATGGATTTAATGTAGGAGGCTTCCTTGTGCAAGGCCTCAGTTATGGCCCCAGCACATTTCGTTTCCCTTGCTGTGGCCTCACTTCAAGAAGCAGCCCTGGCTGTTTTATTCCTTTCTAGATCTGCTGTCACCCATCCAGGAAGCTTCATATGAACTAATTTATTTATTTACATTTGTTTACTGGGAAATTACAATTGGACACAGGTCCGTTTTCATCGGAGGCCCGGGGAGAAAATGTCCACTTAAGCAAAGACAAGAAACAAGTACAATGCGAGTGAAAACAGTAGCAAGCAAGAGTGTATGAAGAATCAGCTGCAATTGATAAATATCATATGGTGATGGAAAATGCAAATGTTCTTTAAATCTCACAATATGATTTCTTCACTGCCTATGAATTTGTCTTTTTACTCCAGGGTTATTCAGATTCTCTCTGCCTCTCAGGACGACACAACTTGAAAGTTGTACAATAGTAAATGGGAAGGAGTTTCTCTTTGGCAGTACAGCAAGGTCTGAACCCGTTTTCAGCTCCACTTTTTTTCAAACATGTTGCTTTCTGCATCTTAAAGTATCTCTCTTGGAAAACCTTGTTCCTGACTGCAATCACATCTGCCACAAGAATTTCTGAATTATTTACCTTTTACTGTAGCCCCCCCCCCCCCAACATATACACACACACACACACACACACATATCTAGTTTTGTCAGAGCTAACCCCTTTTTGCCTGTGGTAGATTCCAAATTAGCCTTGAATCAGACTAGTCACATTCCATTGTTTTTTTCCTAACCACATCAGTAGAGGCAAGTTTTTGTTTTACTCTTTAAATCTTCATGGACTGCTACACTTTTGCCTACATTGTAGACCACCACAGAGACACCCAACTCTGTCTCCTACCTTGATTCCAAGGTTTTAAAGCTTACTCTGTCCAGGTGGATATTGAATTGCATTATGCACCTTTATTCCATCAGCAGCAAGGCCTTGTCAAAACCGAAGATGCATTTTACAAGGTCAGTAGAAATTTCCATGTCCTGTTCCAAAAATTTCTCAGTTGGTGATATTTGTACTGCAGCAACATGGTCAGAAGTGCATATCTTGATCAAGCACTACATGCTGGATATACTATCCAGATCAACCTTTGGTTCCACTATCCTCAAAGGTATCCTGTCAAGATGCCATTCAGGAAGATAAAGTATCTCGGGATTCTCTCTTATTAATCAAGTTAGATGAAGGGATAACGTGACACAGAAGTTAGCAAGTTACCATGATGTCGAATCTTCATTATCCCACTCTGACCATCTTGACATCCTGCCTACATTTCTCCTACAAAATTCTGGATGGAGTTAGGCTTAACTTGCATTACTAAGGTGGAGTGCTACACCCCCCACCTTAGTAATACATGCTTATCTAAGCTTAACCCTGCCCACCCCTAAATGTACACCTTAGCTTAGAAAAAAAACTCTTACTGTAACAAAATGACTACACAAGAAAACTCAAACACTTAAAAGCACATGCATACAAAATATTAAATTTAACCTGTTACCTAACCCTTACTATAGCCGTAACCTGCAAATACTTGTACTAAATCTAACCTTTTACCTAACCCTTACTCTAACACTAACCATTATATACAATATACAAACCTCTATCCCCTTACCTAACCCTAATCCTCACACAGTTGCACACACAGTCTTGCCTCTGATGTACAGCAGCTTAACTTTATCAGAAAAATACCGTCAACTAAAATACCAATCTTACAATCTGTTGTTCGAACTACCTACAACCTACCCTACACTACACTTTAACCAAAGAAATGGTCAATAAAAATGTAAAGCAGGTAGCTATATACACAAACATACATAAGTACATATATTTATATATGAGTTACAATTGGAAATTTGTTGAAAATGCATTTTGCTAAAACAAGCTTTCGGTGAGCACTGGAGTTATCAAATGTGTTTAGATGAAATGTTGTGCGTGTGTGTGGTTAAAGTAAGTGTGGTAAGAAAGGTTTGTACATTACACATGGACGTATGTGCACGTGTTTGTGGGTTAAGGGTTAGAGTAAGAGCTAGGTAAGGGGATAGATTTAGTGCTGTGTGAATGTGTACTGATGTATGCATTGTGATTCTCAGTCTTCCATCAAGGCAGTCTTATGGAAAGAGTTTTTCTCAAGTAATGTACAAGGTTGGGAATAGGGGTATGATAAGGTGGAGCGGGAGGGGGGTGCAAAGCATCTTTTGGGGAAAAGTGGGATTTTCATTCAGATGTGCATTTCCTCTTTGCTGGGGGCTTGTTGGAGTGGGAGCACTGTTTTTTTTTTTTTTTTTTTTTTTTTTACCCCCTCCCAGGACCTTGCTTAGTGGCTCCACTACTGACACCCCAGTTGGTCCACACTTTCTGGGGACACAGGACCTGGACATTTGTTCCTGCCAGAGACTCTGAGTTAGCCCTTTTATTCTGTAGCAAGAGTCAGGTGTTAGGCATTTGGCCAGTTTGCAGGTCCCCACCCCCTTTGAGAACTTCCCTACCCCTCAGCAGCTCTTCTCCATAGCTTTCCTGGTGCTAAACACCACTACAGTGTGGGTTTTGCCAGCTTGAACTCCACTGCAGCACCCATCAAGAAGTGCGATCAGCTGATATGGTAAGAACTCCATTATTATTTTCCTTTCAGAAAATGCACCAGTAAGGTTAGAAATGTGCACTGGATAACGAAAGTATGGAAACATTTCTTGAGAGATGTGTAACCAAATAGTGGTAGAAGCTGTTATTTAGCTATTTTATTCTATCACAAAAATGTTTAATTAATGAAAATATTGTTTTCCTATGTTGATTTTGAATTTATGATGTTGTAGAAGTACTGAAAGTGGTTTAGATTAACACCAGAAAGTTTCACTAATAACCATTCTGAGATTGTTGCAGAATGGCAGGAGACTGTGACTGCAGTATGCATCTGTGCTCCACATACATTTTTACTGATGTTTCCTTGAAGGCCATGCAGAAGTCTCTGCAGTATACCATCTGCATTCATGCAAATGTTCGGCTCTGCAGAGTCCATGCATAAACATGTTTATGCTTGGAGGTTATGCATTAATCATGATTCTTTTCTTTTTGCAGGTTATGTTCATCCAGACTAAGGGCCAGGTAACTATGACAGTGGAGCTGCTGGATACAGAGGAACCACAGCTGGATGATCCAGTTGATGTTCAGGTAAGGAGTCCATCATAATTATCATCATTACTTTTTAGTCCAGCAGATAGCAGTAGTTTGTTGCATTTTCTAGCTTTCCTATTCTTTTGTATATTGTAATGATTGTCAGTTTCATTTACATTGCCGTTAAATTTTAGCCTGTCTCCATGGCGTATGGCACAAATTCTCTTCTAAGGTTTGACTGTTAATCCCCTACACCGTGCGATTGAGGTGTTAGGCAGTCTGGGGTAGGAGTGAAGGGGCATGGCTCACATGCCTCTTCCAGGAGGGAGGGAAGGGTTGTATGCATTTGTGGCACAATAGGTAGTGATAATATCCTGGTGGAGACTAGGAAGTTCACCATTTGTACCTCGGGGAGTGGGGCAGTGGTGGCTTGAGGAATGCCAGTTGTGGAAAGTGAGGGGATGTCCTCTTCTGTCATCCCACTGCATGCCCCTCCTTTATACCTTGCTGGGTGCATGTGATACAGTAGGTGGAAATTAAAAAGAAGAAAACTTCAAACCACCCTAATATCAGTCTGAATGATGGGCCCTCCTGGGTGACCCTTATCTCAGTGATAAGAAAGGAATGGACTGATAGGCCATGGAGGGGGATAATTATCAGCAGGCAGCTTAAGGCAGAGTGCAAAACAGTTGCCTTCAAGTTTATGTGGTTGTTAGGAGTATTTTTCCAACTAAATTGTTTACATTGTTGAAAAGTAAATTCCTAGATGTTACATGTAAAGTTGAATTCTGTTAAAGGACAGCTTTACCTTATCATTGTCTATAATTCATCCAAGAGTTTTTCATCTTGCTACAAAGATTGTTTTATTCAGCTAAATATTAACAAAAAGTTACATGTCAGTGAAGCTGAAGACTGTTAAAGAATGGCTTTACCCTCTCATTGTCTTTACTTCATCCAGGAGTTTTTCTCCTTGCTATAAAATTTGCTTTGTTTAACTAAACATTAACAGAATGCTGAGCAGCACAGTGTTTAGTGTTGCTGCTGCCTCACACCACTTGATTCTCCTTGTCATTTCTCAGATGGGGTCCTACTGTGCACAGTTTGAATGTCCACCTTGTGTCTAGATCATTTTGCTGAGTGTTTCTTTTTCCACCCACATCCCAAGGGCATGCAATAGGTAAATTGCTGATTATCCAAATTACCTATAGTTTGGTGGTGTATGTTTGTCCATCAGTAAACTCACATCCTGTCCAGCATTAGTTTTTCTGTTTAGCACTATTTGTGTGCCAGAACAGGATCCTTATCCCCTGCATCCCTGAATTGGATAAAATTGATAACTGGAGAAAGATCAGTAGCAAAATACTGCTGACTTTTAATGCATTTATGTTCCATTGTAAGTAGTAACATATAATCACATCCTTCCATGTTTCTCCTGCTGAAGTCTGGTTTAATTTTGTGAAGGAATTTTTCTTAGACTCCATGATATTTGGATCAGTAGTCCATATTGGATACTCGAAAGATGACAGAAGCATACCAGTCGAGGATTGTCAGTTATAAATTGATTGAACATGGTGTGGAAAATAAGGCCACTTCACTTACAATCATTAGACTTTGTGGAATGCTGAGAGAATTTGATGCGAATTATTGTGTGTGTGTGTGTGTGTGTGTGTGTGTGTGTGTGTGTGTGTGTGTGTGTGTGTGTGTGTATATGTGTATGTGTGGTGTGTGCATATATATATATATATATATATATATATATATGTGTGTGTGTGCATATATATATATATATATATATATATATGTGTGTGTGTGTGCATATATATAAGGCGGTATATATATATATATTTTTTAGAAATTTTTTTACATTTTTTAAAGTTAAAATTTTCTTTTTTTTTTAAAGGACCCAAAAGTTTTTTAACCTTAAAAATCAAATTTTGTTTTTTTAAATTAATTTTTTTTCCAATTCCAAAGGAAGTTTTTCAATTTTTTGGGTTTTTTTTTCCCCCCAAAGGGGATTGGTTTTAAAAAAAAAAAAAAAAAAAAAAAAAAAAAAAAAAAAAAAAAAAAAAAAAAAAAAAAAAAAAAAAAAAAAAAAAAAAAAAAAAAAAAAAAAAAAAAAAAAAAAAAAAAAAAAAAAAAAAAAAAAAAAAAAAAAAAAAAAAAAAAAAAAAAAAAAAAAAAAAAAAAAAAAAAAAAAAAAAAAAAAAAAAAAAAAAAAAAAAAAAAAAAAAAAAAAAAAAAAAAAAAAAAAAAAAAAAAAAAAAAAAAAAAAAAAAAAAAAAAAAAAAAAAAAAAAAAAAAAAAAAAAAAAAAAAAAAAAAAAAAAAAAAAAAAAAAAATTTTTTTTTTTTTTTTTTTTTTTTTTTTTTTTTTTTTTTTTTTTTTTTTTTTTTTTTTTTTTTTTTTTTTTTTTTTTTTTTTTTTTTTTTTTTTTTTTTTTTTTTTTTTTTTTTTTTTTTTTTTTTTTTTTTTTTTTTTTTTTTTTTTTTTTTTTTTTTTTTTTTTTTTTTTTTTTTTTTTTTTTTTTTTTTTTTTTTTTTTTTTTTTTTTTTTGTTTTTTTTTTTTTTTTTTTTTTTTTTTTTTTTTTTTTTTTTTTTTTTTTTTTTTTTTTTTTTTTTTTTTTTTGTTTTTTTTATTTTTTTTTTTTTTTTTTTTTTGTAATTTTTTAAAAAGTTAATAAAATTTTAAAAAAGTTCATGTAAAATTTGAAATTGAAATGTTAAAAATGGCTTTATTTATTTTTTCTTTATTATCCAGGATTTTTCTTTTCTATAAAATTTCTTTGTTTAATAAACTTTAAAACAAATGCTAAGCAATGTTTATTTGCTGTTAACCCCATTATTTTTGTATTTTCAAGGGGTTAGGGCAATTTAATTCCCCCGTGTCTAATATTTTCTATGTTTCTTTTTCCACCCACCCCCCAAGGGGGCATCAATATAAATTCTGATTACCAAATTCCCTATTTTTGGGTTTACCACAAAAACCCACATTGTACTTTATTTTTTTTACACACCAAACAACCTTACCCCATTAATTGGATAAAATTAAAAGGGAAAAACATAAAAAATATGTATTTTAACATTTACCTTTGTATATAACATAAAACAATCCTTATTTTTTGTAACTTTTAATTTTGTGGGTTTTCTTTTAATCCATGTTTTTACATAGTCCATTTTATATGAAAATGCAAACATAATAATTGTTTTATAAATTTTTAACATTGGGGAAAAAAACCCCCATTACAATATTAATTTGTAATCAAATTTTTACTGTTTTTTTTTTTTTGTGTGTTTTTTTTATATATATATATATATTATATATAAAATATATTATTATATACATATAAAATAATAAAATTTATAATATTGTGTGGGGCATATATATATATTATAATTTATATATATTTTTGATATTAATATATATTATATACATATATATATAATATAATTAAATAATATAATAAATAAAATGAATTATATAAAATATAATATAATAATATATTAAAAAATAAAAAAAATATGTAAAAAAAAAAAAAATATGAATATAAAAAATTTTGGTTTATAATATATAAAAAATAAAAATGTAATACATAACAATGTATATAACAAAAAAATAAAATGACAATAAATATAATTTATAAAAACATATATACATATACATAATTTATACTTTAAAACATGTATATTGAAAATAAAATTATATATATATATATACAATAAAAAACAAAAAAATGTTTACATATACAAAAACATAATGTACATTATATATTATTTATATAACATATAATTGTATAAAATATACATATATTTATATGCATAAATATATATTACAATATATATATAAAATGTATATATATTATATATATATTATATAATATATATAAAATATTTTATATATACAAAACATCATATTATTATAATATAATATTTTAATATATATTTTTATATATATTAAAATATATAATAAAAATTTTATATTATTATATATTATATATTGTATATATATATAATATTTAATGTATAAAATATATAAAATATATGTTACAAAATTATATATATATATTTTATATACATATATTTATAATATATTATATTATATATATATATGTATTTTACATATATATATTATTTTGTATTTTACATTAATGTATAAAATATATTATATATTACATATAATGTTTTGTAAAATTAATATACAGGGTTATATATAAAATTTTAATTTTACATAATGTATAATAAATGCATAAAATTATTTTACATTTTCATATATACATATAAATACATATTTTAATATATGTTATGATATATATATTTTATATATGTATTACATATAAATATGTATATTTTAATTTTATATATACATATATATGTATAAAAACTTTAAAAACATTTTATATATATACTTTGTATATATTTTAAAATACATAACATATATTAAATATACATATAATTTTATATATGTTGTATATGTAAAATAAAATATTTTTATATTTTGTATTTTATATTATATAAAATTATATATTATATAAATATAAAACATTGTATTTATTTTATATATATATATATAAAAATATATATGTATATATATATATAATTTATATATATATATGTGTTTTAAAATATTATAATATATATGAAACATATATACATATAAAATTTTAATGTATATTTTATATATATATTACATAAAACTTTAAAATATACATATATATATAAAATATATTTTATATAAAATATATTATATATAAAATATATAAAATATAAAAATATATATTATATATATTTTAATAAAAATAAAATATAAAATTATAAAATATATATATTTTAAAATTTAATATATATATATCATAAAATATTTACATATAAATTTTAATATATATACAAAATACATTTTAAAATGAAATAAAATTATATACATATATTTTACATAATACTTTGTGTAATATACCATATATATATATGTTTTGAAACATATAACATACATACATTTTTTATATTTTAAAATGCAAAATATATATAATAATTTTTTATTTATATAAAACATGTATGCAAAAAATAAAATTTTTATATATTTTTAAAATAATAATTTTTATATATATGTATTTTTTAATTATATATTTATATATTTTAAAATATTTTTATTAAAATATTAAAATATATATATATATATATATTATATATTTATATATATATATATATAAAATCTATATAAAAATATTATTAAAAATATATTATAAAACAAAATATTTTAAAATATGTATAAAACCATACATATATATATTATTAAAAATTAAAAATAAAATGTATAATAAAAATTTTAAAATTTTATAAAAATATAAAATAAAATATTTTGTATATATTTATAAAATTATATATAAAAATATATCATGTATATACATATAAAATATATTAATATGATTTTACATACATATATATATATAATATTAATATTGTATATAATAATAATCATATATTGTAATATAAAAATAAAATATAAAAATATTTTATTTTATATATATATTTTATATATATATATTTTATATACACACATAAAATAAACATATTTTATATAAAATATACATTTTAATTTTATACATGCATAATATATATATTATATATATATGCATATATATATAAAAAATATATATAATATGCATATATATATATAATATATATATTTATATTATATATAAAATTTTTATACATATATATAATATATATATTTTAAAATTTTATATACATAATATATATATTTTATATATCATATACAATATATTTTTATAAATATATCAACATATCAAATTTTTAACATATATAACATATATTTTAAAATATATATTTTATAAAAGGGGATAAAATATATATATTTTAATATGCAAAAACATATAAAATTATACACTTTAATAAAAATATACATATGTATATTTTTAAAATATTTTAAAAACTTTATATTTTTATATATATAAAATATATATATTTTATACATAATATTAAAAATATAAAATAAAACATTATTTTATAAAATATAAATATATATACATTATATATTTTATTTTAATTTTGTATATAAAAACATATATAAAATTATATTTTATATTTTAATATATATATATATATAATGTATAAAATTATAATAATATTGTATATCATATACATAATATATATAATGTTATATGTAACATATATATATATTTTTTATATATACAAAATATGCAACATTTTTAATAAAAAATTTTTTACACACAAAAACTATATTTGGGGTTTTTATAAAATATATATATATAACATAAAATTTTTACATATATATATAATTTTATAAAACATATTTTATATACATAAAATATTTTTAATACAATATATATTTTATACATACAAAATACATAACATATTTTAACAATATAAAAATTATAAAAAAAAAAAGAAAAACATATATAATATATGTATATATAAATTATATTATATAAAAAATATATATATATATATTATATATATGATATGTATATATATGTATATGTATTAACATATATGTATATATATAATATACATATATTTTATGTTATTATATATATGTATATTAAAATTTTCATATTATATATATTATATATATTTTATTATTTATATATATGTATTTTACATATAAATATATATTATATATTATATATATGCATATTAAATATATATATATAATATATATATATGTTTTATAAAATTTTAATATACACATTTTCATTTTATTATTTTATGCATATGTATTATATGTTATATATATATTATTTTATTTTAATATTTTATTTAAAATTATATAATTTTTAAAATATATATATGTCATATTTTAATATATTTTAAAATTTTATTTTAACATATAATAATAAAAATTTTTGTGTATATAACAAATAAACATAATATATATAAAAATATACATATACATAAAATTGTTTACAAAATACACATATATATAATATTAAATAAAATTTTGTCAAAATATATAATATATATATATATTTTAATATTATAATATATAACATACATATAATATATATAATAATATAATTATATATACATATATACAAAACATAAAAAACTTTAATAATATTATACATAACAATATATTTTATATATATATAATATATATAATATTTTAATAAATATAATATAATATAAAACATATATATAAAAATTTTATATATTTTATATATATATATAAATTTTTCACATATATATACATATATATATTTTTATATATCATATCAAATATATGAAACATATATATATATTAATATAAAAATACATATATATAAACATATACTTTGCAAATTATATATTAATATATAATTTTGGATAAATATACATATACATATATTTTTTTAATATATAATAAAATTTTAAATATATATATTTTTATAACAATATATATATTTTATTTTTGAAACATAATATATATATTTTAAAATTTTTTGTGTATATACATATTATATATATACAAATAAAATTTTTGTAATAATATATACATATATAATGATATGATATAAAATTATATGATAAAATTAATATATATATATATAATAATATATATAATTTTACATTTTTAATAAATAAATATAATATATATATAAATTTTTACAATAATTTTATGATATATGTAATAATAATATACATATACAAAAAAAACATATATGATTTTAAAAATTTATATGCAAAATATATACATATATATATTAATATTTTATAAAATTATATTTATGATGTAAAAAATAATATTTTAATTTTAAATAATATATAAAATATACAACATATATATAGACTTTGGCATATTATATATATATTTTATTTTTATTTTTACAAAAACACATAACATAATATTACAATATTTCATTTTATATAACAAAATATATTAATAACAATAATAAAATAGTCATAAAATTTTATAAAAAATAAAATATATGTGTTTGTAAAATAAAATTTGTATATATATAATATATATATTTTATATATATTTGTAATATAATTTTTATAAAATTTTTAATTAAAATTTTATATAAAATATTTTATATTTTTATACAAAATATATATATATATAAAATTATATATATATATATATTTTACTTGAAAATTAACTGTTAAAAACAAAATAACAATTTTAAAAGAACTTTTATTTATACGTTGATTTTTTTGGGTAACAATGAATTATAACAAATGAAATGATTTTAATATTGCATTTAAATATTAAGGGTTAAAAATATATATGTTTTGGGTAATAAAACCCCCAATATACTTTTGGGACTAAAGAAAAATTGTTATAAAACAAAGGTTTTATTGTAACATTTCCCAAATTATATGTAAATTTTTTAGTTGTAACTTTAAAATTTTAACATTTAATTTGGGTTTTCTTATTCCCCTTCATCTCTTCAAAAGGATTCCATCTTAATTTTATATATTTTTCAATTAAATATTATTTTACATTAGAAATTTAAAAATGAAATTAGGGGTATTTGTTAATCTTTAAAATAATTATGTGTTTTCTAAGGTGTTTTATGTTAATTTTTAAATTTTTTTCCCCCAATTAAAAAATAAAATTTCATATATAATACAAAATTAGGGGATATTTAATATATTTATTTAACATTAATGTAAAATTATAATACAATAACAATTTCAATACCCATATTTTTTTGGGGGTTACATCATTCTCCCAATCATATGTCTTTTTCCTTTAAATTTTTTAAATTTGGGTTTCCTTTATAAAAATCCCCCCAAAACATTATCTATTTTGTTTAATTATTTCCAAAAATTTTACCAATATATTAATTTCATACTTTAATATAAAAGTATTGATAAAAACTATATATATATAATACATATATATTTATTATGAATATATAATTAATAACATAAAATTTTATATATTATAAACATATATATTATTATATAATTATACTTTAAATTATTATATATACAAATTTTGTAAAATATAATATATATAATATATTATAATTGATAATATTACATATATATATATTATAAATATAAAACATGTATATTTTGTATATAATACATATATATAATTTATATATATAAAAATTTTGTATATGTATATAATTGTATATTATTTTATAATTTTATATATATATATATATATTTTATATATTTTGTATTATATTATTTATATATATATATATATATATATATATATATATATGTATATATTTGTATATATATTATATTATATATGTGTATATATATATATATATATATTTTAATTATTTTATGTATAAAATTATTTAATATATATATATATATATATATTATAATATACATATTATATAATATATGCTTTAAAACATATATATATTTTTATATATTATATGTATGTATACATATATATATATATATTTTGTATATTAAAAATATATTATATATATATATATATATTTTCATATATATATATATATATATATTATATATATAAAAAATTTTAAAAAATATACAAAATATGTAAAAATTTATTTTTTACTTTGGTAATAAAATATATATATATGGAAATATATATTTTGCATATATTATTATTTTTAATATTTTATAGGGTTAAAATATATATATTATAATATTTTGTAATATATATTTTATATTATATTTTATATATATATGTAAAAACTTTATATTATTAAAATATATATGTATTTTTTAAAATTTTTAATGACTTTTAAAATTTAATTTATATGCCCACTGCATATATATATTTTCATTTTCCTATATATATTTAATTAATAATATGTTATTTTCATACATAGTTTTAAAATAACATAATATTTTAGGGTTAATTTTAAAATTTTTATCCCTTTGGTCATATATATATTGCAATTATTTTTATATATTATATAAAAGGGGCATATAAAAAAATATATATATTTTTTTAACCATATTTTTTTAATTTTATTTTTATATATAACATATACAAACCATATACATATTTTTTTGATTACATATATAATATATATGTTTCCTTAAAACATTTTTAAGTTTCTTTTTAATAATAGCAACATAAATATAATAATGCTTTTTATGTTTTATATACCTATATATATATATATAGTATATATATAAAATTAATATTTTATATATATTATTATTTTTCATATATAAAAGATTATTATATATATTATATATTAATATTTTACAAATATGTTTTAACATATATATATAATAACAGAATATATATACATATATTTTTATCCCAATAAAAATGATACATATATAATATTATATATATATAACATTAATAATATTATAATATAATAAAATTTTTATATAAATACATACATATACACATATAAATATACACAAAAATTATTAAAATGTATATATATTTTTATTTATATATAATATATATATATATATTTTTATATATTATGTATATTATGTGTATATTATAATATATATATATATATATTTTATATGTATATATTATGTGTTATATTTTAATGATATATATATTATTGCATATATATTATAAAATATATATTATGTATAATTTTATATAAAAATATATATTATGTGTATATAAAATATATATATTTTATATATATAAAATTTTATATATACATTATGTATATATATAAAATTATATATATACATTTTTATATGTATTTTAATATATATATATATATATATATATATATATATATATATACATAAAATTTTAAAACATTAATATTACATATAAAATTACATTTTAATCCATGTAAAATACATATTTTATATCATAATTTTGTAAAACATAACGAAAATATATTTTAAAAATATAAAATACATATATATATATAAAAATAAAATGTATATTTATTTATATATATATTTTAACATATATATATTATTGTATATATATAAACATACAAAATGATTCAAAACATATACATGTATAAACAAAAAATAAAATATATAAAAAATATATTATATATACAAATTGCATACATATAAAATTAAAATTATATTGAAAATATTATAATATATAATTATTTTATTATATGTATAATAACATAATAAAATATATTATTTATATATAAAAAACACACACATTTTTATATGTATATATATATAAAATAAAATATATAAAATACAATAATATTATGACAAATATAAAAATACACATATATATATAATATAGGGACAACACAATACAAAAATAAAATATATACAATAATAAAATATTATATGTATTAAAATATATACATATATATAAAAAACAATATTTTAAATACATATTACACATAATTTTACAAAATACAATATTTTAAAAATACATATAAATATTTTAAAATATTATATAAAATTATATGTAAAATTTTATATAATACAAAATTTTTACATGAAATTTTGTATTTATTTTGCATTAAAATAAAATATAATACATATTTTAATATGAAAATTATGAAATACAATATATAATATTTTTATATAAAATATTTTTAAATACATAAAATATAATATACAAAAAATGTAATATAAAAATATATATGAAAATACATTTTATAAAAATTAAAACATTACATATATATATGTATAAATTATATATTAATATAAAATATATATGTTTATCATATTTTGTATTTTAATTTTATTTGT
This sequence comes from Protopterus annectens, assembly GCF_019279795.1. Taxonomy (NCBI): domain Eukaryota; kingdom Metazoa; phylum Chordata; order Ceratodontiformes; family Protopteridae; genus Protopterus; species Protopterus annectens. The sequence continues at coordinate 153,265,765 of NC_056747.1, forward strand.
ATATGATATATATATATATATATATATAATATAATATATTATATTATATATAATATAATATAATATATGTATAAAATGTTTTTATAAAATTTTATTTTATAATTATTATTATTATATATATATAATATAATATAAATATATTTTTATGAAATAATATAAAATTTTAAATCTTTGTATGTATAAAATTTTAAAATATAATTTTAATGTTTTAATATTTTATATAAAACATATAATACATAAAATACATTTTTTAATATATATATATTATATAATATATATATATATAATATATATGTTATGTAATATATAATATAATATTTTGTATATATTATATATATTATTTTTTTTTACATTATATATATATTATATTATAAAATTATATATATATATATATATATATATATATGTAATATTTTATAAAATTTTTTATATACATATACATTTTTAAAAATTTTTATTTTATTACATAAAACATAATATATGTTTTAATATTTTTTAAAAACATAAACTTTAGGGATTATATATTTTAATATTATATACATTATATAAAACACATAAAATTTATTATATAACAAAACAATACAAAAATTTTTATTATATATATACAAAAAATCCCAACATTTTAATATACATTAAAAATAAACAAAAATATTTTATATATATATATATATATAGGACATATTATAATAATTTTATTTTTATATACATTTTTATATATATTTTTACATAATATATAAAAATTTTATACTTTAACATATACATATAAAATATATATTTTGCACATATTAATAATATATACAAAATTATATATATTTTTAATTATCATATTATATTTTTATAATTAATGTTTTATAATATTTTTATACATAATATACATATTATTTTTATATGTATAAATATAATTTTAAAATATACATACATATATGAATATTATAATACATATAAAAATGTTATATAATAAAATAAATTATTATTATTATAAAACACATACAAAAATTTTATTTTTGCATTATAAAAAACATATATATATTTTATTTTATATAAAACATATATTTTTTATATATATTTTATATTTTTAATATAGCAACACATATTTTAAAACATAAAATATATATTTTGTAATATATAATATATATATATTTTAATTATTGAATATATAATATATATATATTATATATTTTATATATATATATATATATGTATATATAAAACATATATATATATATATAATTAAAATATTTTATATATATAAAATTTTATATATTTTATTTTTATATATACATATATATATATATTATTATATATATATGTAATAATAAAACTTTATTTTAATGTATATAAATATAAAATTTTGTTTTGCATATCATATAATATATATATAAATAATATTATGATATATCATATATATATATATTTTCATATATATATATATATTTTTATATAATATATATATATATATATATTTTTATATATATAAAATATATATATTTTATACATATATATAAAAATTTTATATAAACATTTTATTTTAAATATATAAAACATAATAATATAACAAATATATATAAAATTATATATATTTAAAATTTTACACACATACTTTATTTTTAAATTTTTTTAAAACACACACAAAAACACACACACACATATATAAATAATTTTAATAACAACACACACACACAAAACATATATAAATGTACACATATTTTTATATTTTACAAAAACCAAAATATATATACATTTTTATTTTATATAATACAAAAATAAAACACATAAAAATAATAAAATTTTATATATTTTTAAAATGTATTTTTATTACATATATATTTTATATATAATATATAATATATGTATATATATTTTACATATAAAATATACATATATATTAATATATAAAATATACAAAATTATTTTTGTATAAATATATATAAAATATAATATATGTTTTAAAAATATTTTAAAAACATATATATAATATTTTGTTGTATTATATAATATTTTAAAATAAAATATTATATGTATGATATGCATAACATATATATATATTTTATTAAAAAGAATTTTTAAAAATATTTTTATTTATTATTAAAATTCACAATACATATATATATACATTTTGTATTATATAATATAATTTTATATAAAATATATATAAAACATATTTTAACATATAATTTTTAATTATAAAATACAAAAAAAATTATATCCCATATATAAAATTATGTAAAAAAAATAAAAAAAATTAAAAATATATATATGAAAATTATATAATATATATATATATATATATATTATATATTAATATAATATAATATATATTATTAACACATATATATATATATATCATATTATATATAATATATATATATACAAAAATATTATTGTACAAAATATAAAACATATTTTAATAATAATATTTAATACATTTATATAACACATAAAATATACACATTATAATATATAATAATTTTTAAAATATATATACATATTATTATGATATGCAAATAAAACATATATATATTATTAAAATATATATAAAATGCATTTTTAATCCCACATATATATTTTTAATTTTAAACAATATACATACATATAACATAATACATATTTTTATATGCACATAATATAATTAAAATTTTATATGCACATATATATATAATATTATGAAATTAATATAATTTTATATATATATTATATTATGAATGTATATATGAATATATATATTATTATAATACAAAATTTTAATATAATAAACATAAAATTATATAAAAACATATATATATTTTAAAATTTTATGAAACACATATATATATTATATATATAAAATATAATATATATGTATTTTTTGCACATATAATATATATATGTATTTTAAAATATATTTAAAATATTTTAAAATATATTTAATTTTTATGTTTTATATGTATATATATATATATTATATATATATATATGATTTTTACATATATATTTATATATATATAACATATAATATAATATAAATGTTTTATATGCATAAATATATATGTATATGTATGTATACATATATATATATATTTTGTATTTTATATACATTATATATTTTATATATATATTTTATGAAATTTTCATTATTTTATATATGTAAAACAAAATAAAATTTTTATAAAAACATATATATATATTCATATTATACATATGTATGTTTTGTATATGTATTTTAATTTTATATGTATATACAAAAAATATATGTTTTATATAAAAATTTTAAAATATATTTTTGTATATAATATATATAAAACATTATTTTTACATATATTTTACAAAAACATAAAAACATTATAATAATATGTATGAAAACAAAATTTTATATTATTTTTATATAAAACATATTAAAAATATATAAAATGCACATATATATTACTTTATATATAAAACATAATATGTTGTATATTTTATTTTAATATATTTTTGCATATTTTATATTTTATTATTTTAATGTAAAATTTTAAAAACATGAAATTTTATTTTTAACAAAACATATAAAATATTTTATTATATTTTATTTTTACACATACCATAAAATACATGAATATTACATATATTATTACATATTTAATTTTAAATATACATTGTTATAAAAATATATATATGTATACATACATATAATAAAATTTTTAATTTTTAAAATTTTGCAGCAAAATTATTATTATATATATATATATGTATTATATACATATATATGTTTTTAATTTTTATATATATATATTACAATAATATATGCATATACAAAATAAAAGAAAAACACATATAATTTTAACAAAAGAATAATATTTTAAAATAATAACAAAACACTTTAATTTTAGCATAATAATATAAAAACATGTATAATACATAAACAATATTTTTGTTTTAAAATAAAATTTTTTAAAGATGCATTATATAAAAAACAGGGGGGGGAACATAGTTTTATAAAAAACATATATATTTTCAATTTTATTTAAAATATAAAATTTTATATATATATACGCATTATTTTTAAAATTTTACACACACACAAACAATTTTAACAACACACATAAATATACTTTATAATTATACAACACATATAATATATAAAATTTTAAAAACCACACACTTTAATATATAAAAAAACTTTATATATAAAAAATATAAAAATAAAATTAAAATGAAAATTTTAAATATAATATAAAAAATATATTTTAATTTATATTATTATTATATTATTATATGTTTTGATTTTATATATTTTTATTTTTTGTGTTTTATATTATATATAAAAATACATTTTTAAAAATATTAAAAAATTAAATATATTTTAATATCTTTAAAATTAGTATATTATACTTTATATATGTTGATGAAAAATTATATAAAATTTTAATATATTTTGGTTTTTATATTTTATATAAAAATTTTAAAAATAAAAAAAATTAAAAATTAAAAATATGTATATATATATTAATATATATATATATATAATATATATTTTGTTTTATTAAATTATATAATTAAATAAAAAGCAATATTTTATATATTTTTATGAAAAAATAAACGCCTAAAACCAAATTTACAAAGCACCTTTGATAAATAAAAAATGAATTTATAGCGGCTTAAAACTAATAAAATTATTAATATTTATT